>NC_048318.1:781023-784591 GCF_013100865.1 Trachemys scripta elegans
ATCCGCAAAAAGAAGAACAGGAGTACTTGTGGCACCTTAGAGACTAACAAATTTAGTCTCAAATTTGTTGGTCTCTAAGGTGCCACAAGTACTCCTGTTCTTCTTTTTGCGGATACAGACTAACACGGCTCCTACTCTGAAACCTGTCTAAATTAGCTGTTACATTCAAGAAAGATCTTGGAGTCGTTGTGGATAGTTCTCTGAAAACGTCTACTTAATATGCAATGGCTGTCAAAAAAGCTAACAGAATGTTAGGAACCATTAGGAAAGGGATAGATGATAAGACAGAAAATATCGTAATGCCACTATATAAATC
Organism: Trachemys scripta elegans; assembly: GCF_013100865.1. Classification (NCBI taxonomy): domain Eukaryota; kingdom Metazoa; phylum Chordata; order Testudines; family Emydidae; genus Trachemys; species Trachemys scripta. Next base: position 781,340 of record NC_048318.1, read on the forward strand.
CATGGTATGCCCACACCTTGAATACTGCGTGCAGTTCTGGTCGCCCCATCTAAAAAAAGATAGATTAGAATTGGAAAAGGTACAGAGAAGGACAACAAAAATTATTAGGGGTATGGAACAGCTTCTATATGACCAGAGAATATAAAGCCTGGAACTGTTCAGCTAGGGAAAGAGATGACTAAACGGCTATGTCAGGGGTGGCCAAACTGTGACTCATGAGCTCTTTTACCATTAAAGTGCAGCTCACAAAGCCGCTCCCCCAGCCCCCACACACACTCCACCCCCCATTCTCCACCTACCAGACTGGGAAGGGGAGCTCAAGACCTCTGCCTTGCAGCAAGGTGGTAGGGTAGGGACTTCCGCCCAGCAGGGAGCGGGGGTCTCAGGGCTTCAGCCCCGCAGGGCATGCGTGCTGCGGCTTGGGGCTTCAGCGGGAGCAGGGCTGAAGCCCTAAACCCTGTCAGGTGCCTCCCACAGGGATGAAGTCCTGAGTCCTGGCAGGTGAGCCCCAGCTCTCAAACTTCTGAAGACTGTCATATGCGGCTCAGAGGGTCAGTAAGTTTGGCCCCCCTGGGCTATAGGAGAGATAAAGAGATAAAGTTTTTAGACACCATTAATGATGGCTTCTTGGAGCAGCTAGCTTTAACAGAGGTCTTTAACATAATGAGTGAGGTGGAGACAGTGAATAAGTGCTATATACCCCTTCATGTAGCACAAGAACCAGGGGTCACCCAATGAAATTAATAGGCAGCAAGTTTTAAACAAACAAAAGAAGTATTTCTTCACACAATACACAGTTAATCTGTGGAACTCATTGCCAGGGGATGTTGAAGGTCAAAAGTATAACTGGGTTAAAAAAAGAATTAGATGATTTCATGGAGGATAGGTCCATCAATCGCTGTTAGTCAAGCCGGTCAGGGATGCACCCTCAGGGTTTGGGTGTCCCTAAACCTTTGACTTCCACAGACTCTGCCCTGTTCTGTTCATTCCCTTGGAAGCATCTGGTATTTGCCATTGTTGGAAAACAGGATACTGGGCTTGATGGAGGAGCAATGGAGGAGTTGGCCTTGGCTCCTCCCACACTTCAAAGCACAGTGTTTCCTCCTCCCGCTGAACAGGGGTTGGGGCTGGGGCCACTCCCTCCCCACACAGCTGCCTTTGTGTCTGAACAATTCTGAGATTACACAATGATATTCCTTCTGGCTGTGAGTTACTATATTAACTGTTTTAGCCACAGACTAAATATCATTTCCCACAAGAGTTGCTATTGGAATACCATCCAGCACTCCAACTTTTAAGGTTCCACTGAAGACTTTCCTCTCCAAACATACCACAGCCAAAGGTAGAGGAATTTTATATCTTCCCAATGCCAGGAGTTCTACCTCCTGGCCAGGTAACATGTTGTTCTCTCTGAACATGCTTTCCTTGATCACAGAAATCTGGGCTCCGGTGTCTCTCCACCCTAGATGCTCTGAAGGGCTACAGGGCCTCAGCATATCAGTGAGGGATAGGGAATGGAAGTTGCACTGGAAGTTTCAGAAAGAACTGGCTATGGAGAAGCCCTCCTATTTTAAACAGTTCTTTCAACTGCAAACAGGAATAAAATATCCCTGCATTTCCCTTCTGCTTCTACCACACCAACAGAAAACAAGGTGCACTGGAGATCAGCCAAAACACCACGTTCAACTCGGAGGGCTCACAAAAGGAAACCAGGAGGAGTAGTGAAACAAGCAAACGATTACGCCAATTTTCAACATGCCATAAAACCCACACTAAGGTGTCATTTGTGCAAAGTGACCTTTCTCACCATAGGGACACGTTAAGGAGATGAGCATAAAGGGCCATGTGACTCTCACACAGGCTCATAACTCGCAGATTTCACTCCATCATAAAAGCCTCCCGAAGGTGGCAAGCAGGTCTCAGCATTGCAGAGTACAGCTCTTAGTCCCATAGGTGAGAAAGCCTGAGATGACAGTCAATCATATCTTTACTGCGAAAAATTAACTTGCCTGCCCCTTTCCCCTCACACTCAGACCAACACATTGGGTGGAACTGACTGCAGGCACTTTCTCGGGAGGGAGGGGATTTCAGTCCAACTCTGACCTCAGGCCAGGCAAACCTACAGGACACAGGAGAGGAAAATGGCACACTTCTTCCCAAGGAGTTCCCCAAAATGTGTAGGGGTAGGAGAGGCTTTGGCAGGGGATTCTGCCCCCAAATCTTGTGATACCAGGACATGTAGGTATTATTGGGGCCACATCCCCCCTTTTCTGGCTCTCAAGCAGCAGGCTTCAGGGCTTCTTTAGCCAGTCCCAGGAGCTCTCCATGAAGGATTTCACAGCATGGGAATGCGAAGCTCTAGAGGAGGTAATGAAGCATCATCTACATTAACAGTTCTTTGTGGTGCATGGTGGGGGAGGACAATATCTATCCTCCATGTCCCTGTCTGTGGTCCCCTCCCTCCTACCTTGGATTCTGATCTCAATGGGGCTACTCACGCAGTAAAGTACTATTGGCGCACAATCTGACCCATGATCAGCAGTGAAATAGCGATCAGTGTTGGCACTTAAACTGTCATCACAGGCCACAGAGCTTACACGGTCTGGAGATGAACGAGGCAGTTCACAGCTCTCAGTTTTGGCTGTCTACAGCCTCATTCACATTCACAGAATTACCTTTGCAGCCATAAGGGCTAGAAACATGTTTTAAGGGGAAGCTTAAATTTTGCAGAAACCGCTGAAGTCGCCACACAGAGCTGCTGATCCCACTGCCGGGTCGCTCCAGCCTCGTCTGTGGCTGTTCCCAAACCCCAGGCTGGACAGTATTGCCATTTATGCTGCAGGCTGGCTGAAGTGTGGCTAGCACAGGAAGTGCAACGTGAGCAGAACATTTCCTTTTAAAGCCCTAAAAATACATTTGACGTGAACGTTTCTATTTCAGAATCTAAAAAAAAAACCTCTTAACTTCATTTGGAGCCATTCAAAGGGCACTGAAACCCTCTTCAGTAAAGTGTCACTGAAACTTACACTGAGGCTTTCTTTCCAGCGGCCATAGAGGCTATAGTGAGGTGAGGGAGGGTCATTGCAATATTTGGAAGAGGCTGACCTGCCATAATGTGCATTAGGAAAGGAATAGAGGGTCCTGTGGCACCTTTAAGACTAACAGAAGTACTGGGAGCATAAGCTTTCGTGGGTAAGAACCTCACTTCTTCAGATGCAAGTCATCTGAACAAGTTTCAGAGTAGAAGCCGTG
>NC_048318.1:789231-796663 GCF_013100865.1 Trachemys scripta elegans
GGTGAGGGCTACCTCTGTCACACAGCAGGTACCTTGGGGTACGTCTTCACTACCCGCCGTATAGCAATCGATTTATCCGGGATCGATATATCGTGTCTCGTTAAGACGTGATATATCGATCCCCGAACGCGCTCACCGTCGACTCCGGAATTCCACCAGAGCGAGCGGCGCTAGCTCAGTCGATGGGGGAGCCGCGGCCGTCGATCCCGCGCCGTCTGGACCCCAGGTAATTCGATCCAAGATACTTCGACTTCAGCTACTCTATTTGCGTAGCTGAAGTTGCGTATCTTGGATCGATCCCCCCCCCGCAGTGTAGACCAGCCATTGGATGTGCAAAAACAAATGGCTTTTAAGAATAGTCCCTAGCTGTACCATTCTCCACATATGTATTAGCCAAAGACATGCTAGCTACACTTCCTCTGCGGTCCAAAGGGCCCTTCCCCTCCAATCATAGCACCTGCCAAAGACATTCCCCATTCACACAATGATCTTCAATCCAAATGCATATATGAGCTGCAAGGCTAATGTGAACATTGAGCTAAAAGTCCAGAAATGTGATAGCAAGTGATCTGACTTTTCTCTAGCATCTTCCATTCCAAAGTGATTTCTAAACTTAACCGGATATACACTATGAACTTTAGTCAGGCATCTCTTCATCTGGTACTGAACAGAGTCACTTTGCTAGTGAAATGCCATTGGTGTAACAGTGCAGAGTCCCACCACAAAACAATTAGGACAGGAAGTGAAGGATGGCATGTCCAACTGGCAATATGTTCTAAATCCCCATTAGCTAATGAGGGACCCTTCAATTTATGTATTTTAAAACTTTGTCGTGTCCTAGTTTTCCAGTGATACCCCAGAGCACAGCACTCGTGGCACAATGGACACAATTAGTCCCATGTCTGGAATGCCATGCCACGGGTCGAATGATATCACTGCAGTTCATGGGATTAATGGTATCAGTTAATGGTATCAGCGACATCCCAGAATACAAAATTCTTCTAGGTCTTTGGGGAAGCAGGAATTCCCAGAGGGACTCACAGAAGGGAGTAATCACTGGAGAGGTAAGTTTAAATGATTTCACTGTTGGATGTCACCAGAGCCTAGATAATGGGGCTCCTACTTCTAGCTTTAACTGAGATCTGTTTCAGCTCTGTAATGCACCTTTAAGATTCCCTCCTGTCCATCTTGTAGCCAGTAAAAATCTTTTCTAGAGGTCCAATTGGCTCCTGAGATTGCTTCACAGGACAGACTTGCCACCACAGATACACAAAGTTCCAGGAGTGCATGCACCTGTGCGCATCCCCCTCAGCCCCATGCACCTGCAGCCACCCTCTCCGGAAGAATGTCCCACTATTCTTTTTATGTGAATTTAATTTTCCTATATGTATCACAATATCTGTTACCCATGTTGGTTGGCCTTGGCCTAGTTCTTCACCTTTACTGTAGGACGGTCCATTCCCTTCCTCTATCTGTTACTATGTGAGTTCTGTAACTGTAAACTCTTCAGGGAAGGGGCTGTCGGGCACCTAGTCTGCTTTTGGCTGCTGGATTACAATACATAATAATGCTGAAATGAGATGAGAGGACTGCGTAGTAGGAAGAAAGTCTAAGCCAGGCCTGCACAACTCGTAAAGCGGCGAGGGCCATATTACTCCAAAAAAACCAGCTGAGGGCCGAACCCTCCTGGCCCCGCCGAGACCCTCCCCCCCAGTGCCACCCAGCCCCCCTGAAACACAACACCCCCTCCCCAGCACCACCCGCCCCACGGAAACAAACCCTCCTTCTCCAGAACGGGGGGAGGGATAGCTCAGTGGTTTGAGCATTGGCCTGCTAAACTTAGGGTTGTGAGTTCAATCCTTGAGGGGGCCACTTAGGGATCTGGGGCAAAAATCAGTCCTTGGTCCTGCTAGTGAAGGCAGGGGGCTGGACTCGATGACCTTTCAAGGTCCCTTCCAGTTCTAGGAGATAGGATATCTCCATTAATTTAAAAAACAGCAGTATTGAACCTTTGTAATATGTTATAGTGGGCTCCTAAGGTAGTATAATTAAGGTAAAAGAAAAATGTCTTTTTGCTAGAAGTAGAATAAGATCTTTCCCCCACTTTGTAATCAATTGCCCTGTTGAATGAATGAGGTGTGAATGAGGAAGGCAGGGAAGGCAGCACCTACAGAGAGCTGCAACCCTTGGAGAGGGGATGGGAGCCAGACCAGATCAATAGACCAGGTCAGCCATCAAGTCGCCGCTTACCTCCTCAGCCCCGCTTCCGCACCAGCGGCTCACCTGCACCCCCGCCACTGCCTGCCCGCTCGCCTTCTCAGCCCCCCGTCTCCCCTGCTGCCAGCTCGCCTGCCCGCCCGCTCGCCTCCTCAGCCCCCACACCCCCGGCTCGCCTACTCACCCCCCGCTACTGCAACTCGCCTCCTCAGCCCTCCTCCCTTACCCGCCGCTTGCCTACTCACCCCCCGTGGGCCGCACAGTGAGCCCACCTACTCACCCCCCGCGGGCCGCAGAGTGAGCCTACGCGGGCTGCATGCGGCCCCTGGGCCGCATGTTGTGCAGGCCTGGTCTAAGCCCTTGTATCAGAGGCCTGAGGCCTGAACTAAAGTAATGGTCAAAACTTGATAATATAAAGCAAAGTTAAGTTGTAAGCAAGAGGCAGGCCCTGCTCACAGAATTTGGCAAGCATAGGGCTGATATTGCAAAAACACATACTCCTAAGAGGCGCTAGGCACAAAACACTCACGTAAACACATTCCAGAAGGGTGGTATCAGAACACCCCTATAAACATATTCCCCAAAGGTAACAGGAACATTCTGACCCTTCTTAAGGATAAGGTCAGGATAACAGCATGATGAATAGAGATGTTTTGATCAAACCTACAGGTACAAGGCAATGGGTGGCACCCTAATACATCAGAGGGTGGCACCCTGATATGTCAAGGGTAATATGTAACTTGTTTGTATTGGTGTATAAAGGTGTATCTCAGAGGGAGTGTCTTTGTTTGATAGTGAAAAGTCCCACCACTATCTGAGCCGGTCCATTGTCACAAGCATACATGTGTTAGTGTACCTGTAACCATTGAGCCGGGGCATTAGCACTGTGCTTCATCAGCAATAAACCTGACCAAGTGCCTTTTCTACGAGCTAAGTCTGTAAATTTATTGGGTGGTTTGCTCGAGGTCTGCTGTGCCAGCTGTCTGCGCAGAGCTGGGACAGCACACGGTAGAACACATGGGAGAATACACATGCAGCCAAACATCTGACAACACTGGTGACACCTAGGACAATTCTCACACACACATGCACATACATACACACACACACACAAACATGCATGCACACACTCGTATCCGTATCATGCTTGTGCACAAACAGATATGTTCATGCACACTCATGTGCACCCACCCACACAGACGTAAGTGTTTTCTGGGTCACGGTATACAGTGCAGGTGTTTCTCATCTGTAAAACTCAAGAGTTGTCTCCAAGTGTCCCAGGGATACCTATTCATTTATATCAGCTGCTCTAGCTGTAGTGGGAGCCATCCGCGGAATGAACCAAATTCTCAAAGCATGCTTGAAATGAACAAACCGGTTCTTAGCAAAGAGGCAAAAGGGGACATTCCTAGTCTTGCACCAAATAAGCAGGTCATTTACGGTAGAAACTCAGACGTTTTCAGACCAAGGCAAATCAAGTTCATACTGGGCATCACATTTCGGAACAACTTGACGTGCTCCCCACTGAACGCAGATATTACCATAAATGTGTGGCTGGAGCCTCCAGCTCGGTGGCTGAAATGGTGCAGCACAGCTTGGCACACATGGGCCAACATAGAAATGTATGTTTGAAACAGCGATTGATTTCTCCTGGGACACAAGAGCGTTGGGCATCCGGACTAGCCATGAAAGCCCCTTTCAGCAGCTGTGATTTGTTAATCCACAGTATAATGTGAATTAAATACGGCTCTTCACACTTAACTAACCCCCTCACCCCACCTCCAATCTACATTCTTTCGTAATGTTTGGGTCTCTCATGCAGCTATCGACTAATCTCTCCAGCCCTAAACATCTCCCAGCTGCTGACTACAGTCATTATGGAGGAATTCCAGCAACTCAGACCCAGTGAACATTTAATCCTAAAGCTGTTAGACTCTGAGGAAATGGGCTCCTCCAGTTTAAAACTGTTACCCTTAACTAATGGAAAGGGAAGCATTCGGTTTATGTCCTAAGCAGACCGCAGAGCCCGAGAGCTAATGCTTTTGCTTACTTTACATGTTATATTTGTCTGTGCAAAAGAGTTCATGGAAGGTCACTGACAGATGGGCTTGTTTGGAAGAGGCAGCCAGAGGCTGGCCAGCAAAATGCAGCAGCTCTCTGCTGTCTTCATCCCCTGTGGGACTATCTACTGCCCCATCCCTCTGTAGTGATCAGTACGGCAGGCAGACAGTGACCCTTCCTCTAGCCACAAATGAGGGATCTCTGCCTCCCAGTTTGCAGGAGGAGGGGAAACAGCATCACAGGGATGTGCCTAAGGTCACAGGGTTGGTCACCAGCAGAGCTGGGCACAGAACCCAGAACTCCTTATTCTCAGCCCCACACTAACCACTAAGGGCCAGATTCTCTCCCAAAGGCCTGAGCAAGGCCTGGGGCATAAACTGCACCACCCCAGGAGTAGTCCTGGTGGCTTTGTGCTCCTCGCTTGCTCCAGGAGGACAATGATTTTCTATTTGCCTATACCCGCAGCAGATTACTGCCCCTTCAGCCCCACACATTCTGCTGTGCTGGCCAAGAAGAGCTAGTTCCCAAACTGTCCTGTGTATCGCTGTTGGTGACATGCAAAACGGTGGGAGGTCGCATAGTCCAGGATCCTCCTTGTTTCCAACTAATCGTAAAATCCTGGAAGCCTGAAGAAGCAGCTAGGAAACAAGGAGCAGGAACAAGCCAAAGTTGCCTCGCCTAGAGGCCATCGCAACACAAGAGTGGGAGGAGAAACATAAAGCATCGCCAAGGACCGGAACTACCATGAGGAGGAGCCATCACTTGGGAAGAATAATGGGAACTGCCACAGGGAGAGTCCGGGAAACCGGGGAACTCGATGTCAGGAAAGTATGTACAAGTGCAGGGAGCAGGGAACATGCAAGGGAGCAAGATGGGGGAGGGGAACAGAACAGATCAAAGTGGGAGATGAAATAAAGAGCACAGCAAGCCAAGTGATTACTTTCTTTTCCAAAAAGGACAAAACACTTATTGCATTAAATGCAGTAAAGGTGTTCAGCTTCCCCAGAGTGACCAGAGCCTGTGAGAGACGGAATTAACTTACATGAGAAAAAGCTAAGGTGACTACGAACAAACCTCAGAGAATAAAAATGGGCAAATATCTCTCTCTCCTTCCATTTTCAGTTAAGGTGGGTGAGGTACTGTCTTTATTGGACCAACTTCTGTTGGTGAGAGAGACAAACCTTCTGGAATTGTTTGAAAACTAGCTCCAAATTCACTGAATACATTATTTGGATGAGCTCCACTCACACTGCAACTGATGAGAGAGATAGAGGGCTTGTCTACAAGTGCGTTGATATGCACTAGAGAGTGTGAATTCTAAACCACACTGCCTTGCATGTTAGCTGGCCATGTAGACCTAGCTGGCATGCACTAAAAGTTCGCTAGTGCATGTTAAGGTAGCACTAAGAATAGTATGCAACACATTGGTGGTTGGAATACACACCCTTCATGTGCACTCACTGTCGTGCCTTGCACTCAACCCTGAGACAACAAGAATGACACCTTTGTAGATAATCAAAAAGAAACCTACCAGTTTTCCAGGAACTGAACTGCCTCTATGGTTCTCATCTGCTTAGACGATCACAGTATTTTTGATATGACTTATTCCCAGCCACATCACAGAGTGGCTTAGACAAGTTAAAGAGTAAAACACATAAATACTGATGGGTCAGAACCCAACCCTCACCTCCAAACCCCTGTAATTTTTAGGGAGGAGGCCCTGGCTTCCAATTCAAGGCTCTTCATCAGAACCTTCTCTAAGCAGGCTGGTTCCAGGTTAGCTCCAGTGCACAAAGGGGCCTGTTCTCTTCATCCAGTTGCAAGCAGACAGTCTCTCAGGACAGCTGATGTCATGAGGCACCTGTCAAAACTGGGCTAAAACCTACTAGAACAGCTGTGATTCAGCTTTGAACACAAAGCTCTGTGTCCAACCTAGCCCCACCATGGATGGAAATGCTGCCTTTTTAGCCACTGTAAGAATAGAGCCACTAATGCCGCTGCTTTTAGAAAAGTTAGGTGTGTTGGCCCAAAGAGCCCAGCACAGATTGTGAAGCACCCCTGGTATTTGGCAGCAATTGAATCTAAATAATGTCACAAAACTCCATGTTCAAGACTTTTGGGTGCTTTGGCAGACATTCTTTATAACAACTAAATCCTTATTTGCATTTGGACAGAGGTTTGTTCTAACCCTTAGAGCCACATTATACAGGAAGTGCTTTTTCCCTGAGATAGTTTGCCAATATTTTTTTTTAAATAAATCAAAACATTGTTTACATTTTCTTACGGTTTCTTCCCCTAGCTTCTATTTAGTTAAAGGGTTCATATTTCTAGCTTGTTAACCTACAAGTTGTGCTATGCATATGATGCGGGGTGAGGGCAGAAGTATGAAGAATTGAGTGGAAAAGCCTTTGCCATTTCATTCCGTGCATTTTCACCTCCTTGAAAAGTTGCTTTTCGGCAAAATACTGGGGTCATGGGGCAGAGAGGAGAAGGAGTTGTTCTTTGGTTTGGTGCATAAAATCCAGGCCAGTTTTCCAGAGCCAGTTCAGTTAAGTCCCTGGATGTCAGGGATGGCATGAACCCAGTGCCATCAAACTTGAACCCAACCTTTGCCCAGCCTTAATGCTGAAGGTGAACCTCAGGAGGAACCTTACCAGGGATCCAGATTCGAATAGGGTTACCATTCGTCCGGATTCCCCCGGACATGTCCGGCTTTTTGAGCTAAAAATAGCGTCCGGGGGGAATTTGTAAATGTCCGGACTTCCCACCCCCCATGCAGAGCGTGCGCGGCTGACAGAGCAGCCGGCCGGATGGTGCCACTTACATGGGACTCGGACAGCCAGAGAGAGCCCCTCCTCCTCTCCCCTGCAGCAGAGATCACTCCCTCTCTCCCTGCATTCGCAGATCGCCTCCAGCAGTCTGGAGCTCCTCCCGCACTGCTGCCCAGCGTGCCGGGACGAACGGCTCAGGCTGTTCCTGAGCAAGTTCACAGAGACATTAGGCGAAGGCCAACAACAAGGGGGCCGGAGAAGGGGCAGGGAGTTCTGGAGGGGGCAGTGAAGAGACGGGGAGGGGGGTCGGGAGTTCGGGGGGGGCTTTCTGGGGGTGGGGGTGTGGATAAGGTTTTGAGCAGTCAGGGTACAGGTAGGGGGTA